>NW_027122540.1:0-16768 GCF_030686945.1 Centruroides vittatus
GCTATACTTCTCCATCCTAACTCATGTCTAATTGCTCTCTCAAAAGAAAAAATGTTTTTAATAATAAACGTTATAAATGTTGTATTCAGCTTCAGCTTCTTGGCAGTTTCGGCTATGGAAATGGCACCGATGCAAATGTGCGAACCCATAAACATTGATACGTGTATGAATTTGGGTTATAACAACGTAACCAAAATGCCTAACTTAGTAAGAGACAGGTTTCAATACGATGCCCACTTGCAATTGGCGATGTGAACAAACAGATTATAGACTGTAGAAAATCAACATACAACACACAGATAAACATAAGCCACAGGATCAACCAAATTAATCAAGCCAACATGGCGAACAGTTAGTTAGTTAGTTCTAGTTTTTTGGCACAAGAGCCAAAAAGGCTATGCTGTGCCATGACAAATGGTAAAATTAAACAAAGCTAAATATATATATCACAAGGCGTCAATACAACACAAAAACACAAACAAACAGAACAACACAAATATAAATATATAATAAATAAATAAATAAATAAATAAATTAGTTAACTTAAATCTCTCTATGAATATTTATAACTTTCAAAAAGTTCAGTATCTTATCAAGATTTGGCCTCTGGCCCAAAATCTCTCTAAAAGTTGCATTTCCAAAATGCTGTCTGCGACTCTGGTCAAAAGCAACACAGTTGCAAAGTATATGTTTAACACTTAAAGTACAAATGCAATACTGGCATACTGGCTGGTCATCACCCTTCAAAAGGTATTGATGAGTAAGCCGAGTATGTCCAATTCTCAGGCGAGTAAGAATGACTTCAGATCTCCTATCATACTGTTTCTTGTGTGTCCAATTTTCTATTATAGGTTTGATCTCGTAAAGTTTATTGTGGACTTGTTCGTTCCACACATTTTGCCATCTCTCTGCTAGTCGTTTTTTAACAACCAGCTTCAAGTCACCTCCTTCAATGAACATTGTATGCTGAGAAGGACTTGCTGACTTTGCAGCTGCATCAGCTGCTTCATTCCCTTTTATACCTACATGGCCTGGGACCCAACGAAATTTTACAAAAATATTACTTGCAATAAGATGGCAAAACAGTTTGTGAATTTTAATCACTATAGAGTGAGAACTAGGTTCATGTGAGATCAAAGCCTGAAGTGCACTAACTGAGTCAGTGTAAATAACACAGCGACGATGACCTTTACTAATTATATATTTTAAGGCTAGATAAATAGCCTGACACTCTGCAGTAAAAATGGAAGAATTTGATGCAATTTGTTCTGCCACGATCTCATCCTGGCAGACAAAGGCTGAGCCAACGTAATCAACCGATTTCGATCCATCAGTATAAATAGGAATTAAATTCCTGTCGTAGTGTTGAATTTCTGCAAAGTGCTGCCTATAGATGCAGTCCAGGGCGGAATCCCTAGGAAACTGCTCCAAGCTAAAGTCAACACCAATCACAGGAGCTGACCAAGGTGACACACTATCGACCTCGACCCGCGAAACGTTGCCCGTGTCCAGGTCAATCGCGCTGCCTACATTCTCCATTCCAATGTCAAATGTAGGGACACAACCTGGGCGAGCTGCAAATAATCCCCTCAGCCGAGCACCCGACACTCCACAATAAACCGAAGGTTTAGCCAGAAACTTCTGTTCAATGTAATAAAACAAAAACAACTGCTCTCTCCTGAGAGACAGTGGAGGCCCACAAGCATCCACGCACAAACCCTTGAACAGGAGAAGTTCGAAATGCACCAGTGCACAAACGCAATGCTTGATGGTGGACCGGATCCAGCATCCGAAGAGTAGACCCCCGCGCAGAGCCACAAACAACACATCCATAATCCAGCCCAGAGCGAACGAGGGCTCTACACATCCTGAGCATCGAACACCTGTCCGCTCCCCAGGATGAGCAGCATAATACCTTTAAAAGGTTCAGAGATTTTAAACATCTACTCTTCAAACCGCGCAAGTGTGGCAAGAACGTCAATTTATGGTCGAACACAACACCCAAAAACTTCGCCTCATTGACCATTGGGATTTTAACCCCATTTAGGTGAATTTCAGGTTCCAGGTGCAAACCACGCCCTCGGCAAAAGCGGATGCACGAGGTCCTCCCTGCATCAAAAGCAAAACCATTGATCCCGGACCAACAGTCTATGCGATTTAGGGAGGTTTGCAGTTGTCTTTCAATAAAACTCATGCCAGTAGACTGACAGGAGATCCGAAAGTCATCCACACACAAAGAGCGCCCCACACTGGAAGGAAGACACCCAGCTATGCTACCAATTTTGATTAGGAACAGAGTCACACCCAGAATAGAACCCTGAGGAACACCCCCCTCTTGTGCAAAAGGCCCAGACAAAGTGTTGCCCATCCCGACCCGAAACCCTCGATTCTGCAAGAAGCCCCCTATAAAAATTGGCAGACCACCCCGCAGTCCAAACTCTTGCAGATCACAGAGCATTCCATATCGCCAGCAGCGGTCACGAGCCCTCTCCATATCGAAAAACACAGACACCAAGCGCTGCCGTCCCACAAACGCCCCGCGCATAGATGTCTCAAGGCCCACCAGATTGTCCGCGGCACCTCTGCCCCCACGAAATCCACTCCGATGTGGTGAAAAGCAGCTCCCCTCCTCCAGGAGGAACACCAGGCGTCGGTCCACCATTCTCTCGAAAAGCCCGCAGAGACAACCAGTCAGAGAAACCGGTCTATAATTAGAGGGATTCCTGCAGTCTTTACCTGGCTTGGGGATGGAAACCATGATAGACAGCCTCCAAGAGTCCGGAAAAGTATGCTCCGTCCACACTCTGTTGAACAGACCCAGAAGGTTACTAAGGGAACTGTCTGACAGACCCTCAATCATGCTGTAATGGACCCTATCCGGACCCACAGCAGCACTCCCCGAGCGAGAGACCGCTGTACACAGCTCCACTCTGCTAAATGGCACATTACACCCCTCATCAGATGGAGAGTGGAAGTTCAGATATTGCTTCTCACCCTGGACTTTATAAGCCTGGAAATCTGTTGTATACATAACACCGCCGGATGAAGACGAAAATGCTTCACCCAACAAATCAGCAACACCCTCAATGTCACCGATCATTGTGCCATCACCTTCCAGCATGGACAGAGAGCGAGAAGAATACCTTCCACTAATTTTATGGATTCTATCCCAGACCGCCCCCGAGCCGGTGGAAGACGCCATGCCAGACACATACTTCCTCCACGAATCCCCCCGGCTTTGCCTCCCTACCCTTCTGGCATTAGCCTTTGCCCTCCCAAAAGCAACCAAACTGCCAGCAGTGGGGCATCCTCCGAAAATCCCCCATGCTTTCCTTCGCCCTTCAAACGCTGCCTCACAATTCCGATCCCACCATGGCTTCGGATGCCCCGGATATCTGGCTGACGCCCCCCACCATTGCTCTTTCGGCCGCCTGAACAATACTGGAAGTGACAACCCCCACTGCATCATTGATATCGGCAGCACTGACCACCTCCTCAGTGACGCCAGCAAAAGAGGAAAATGCAGGCCAATCCGCCGCTTCAAATTTCCAGCGCGGCGGACGGGCTGCTTCACAGCCTCCTCCGCCCCTACATTTCAAAAATATTGGAAAGTGGCCACCGGAAAGTGGACCAGATCCAACCCCCCATGTAAACGCTGAAAACAGATTTGGGCTAGCTAATGTCAAATCAATGGCAGTAAATGTTCTTGTTGGGGCGTGGAAGTATGTCACTTCTCCAGTATTAAATAAATACAGTTGGTGATTACCTATGAATCTTTCAATGGCTCTGCCTCGACAATTGATGTCGTGACTGCCCCACATTGGATTGTGGCCATTGAAATCACCAAGTAGAATAAACGGAGTTGGCAGTTGTTCAACCAAGTCATCCAATTCATCCTCATTGACTCTGACATCTGGTGGCAAGTATATGGAACAAACTGTGACAGTTACTCCAATTGAAATTCTGACTGCCACAGCTTGCAGCTCTGTTGTAATTTGTACCGGTAAGGAAGGGATGCAATTTGAAACCAGTACAGCCACACCTCCACTGGCGCGAGTGTGGCTATCATCATCCTTACGGTAAAGATTAAATCCTTTTAAAGTAATTTTTTCTCCAGGTTTTAGATGTGTTTCCTGGAGTGCCACGCAGAGAGATGTGGGAGATGATGTCAAATGTTTAATGTCAGAGAAGTTGTTGCGGAAACCACGACAGTTCCATTGGATTATTTTATAATCCATTATGTGGTTGAGGCAGCATTCTTTGCGAGGGTATCCCTCTTTAATTTAACAGGCGGTCTCTCTTTTGGAGGTGACATTGGTTTTTTTACCTCCACATTATTCTCTTCATCAGAGATATCAGAGAACTCGCTCACAGACTGAGTCTCTGATTTTTTAGCTTTAGAGAGAGCTGCTTTCACTCTCTGTTTGTTTAATGGGTTCTTACTAGCCTTTTTTGAACCCAGGTTTCTTGTTATCACCCCTGTTTTAGGGAGGGGTGTTTTTTGTTTTTTATTGTCATTTTCTGCTGTTTCTTTTGAAGGGATCAGTAAACATTTTGCATGGCGAGTGAAAGATTCCTTTGGGGAAACAGAAATGTCTGTCTGAACTTCACATGTCTTTGTGAATTTCAGAGCAGCAGCAAATGTTTTTTGTTTCAGTGGTGCACTTGAAGTGACCATGCGACGTGCCTCTGGGTAGGGTAAGTTGTTGACTGTTTTTACACGCTGTATTTCTTTTTCTCTCTGCCATGCAGGACATTTCCGGGAGTAAGCAGGATGGGCATCTTTACAGTTCACACAGCATGAGGTACTTTTACATTCTGTACTGTCGTGACCCTCAGTCCCACACTGTGCACATGCGCTTTTTCCTCGGCAAAATGTTTGCGAGTGTCCAAACCGCTGGCATTTGAAACAACGCAGCAAATTTGGGATATATGGACGGACTGAGCAACGTAGGTATCCTGCTGTTATAAAGGATAACAATGTTGGTTTGTTGAAAGTAAGAATCAGGTGTTTGGTTGGTATCAACTTTCCATCTCGACGAATTGAAATGCGCCGGACAGCAACGACACCTTGATCTGAAAGACCAATCTGAATATCTGATTCGTCTTCAGACATCAGATCAATTTCAGATATCACACCACGTGATGAGTTTGAACTTCCGTGTGGTGTGACAGTGATTTCCATTTCTCCAGGGTCTTTGTTTCTAGAAGTTTTGCAGATTGTTTGTGAGAAGGATGTTTCCACCAGTAAATCACCTGATCTTAACTTCTGAATTTTTTTCAAATCTCCAATAGTCGACTGGAACAATTTTTGAATCAGAAAAGGAGAAGCTTTAGATAATGGTTTGTCACCAGTTGCGTGTACTATTAAGTACGCTGGGGTACTGGACATTTTTAAATTTTTCCGCTCTTTCGGATCTTTTATTTTTGGGGAATCCATGATTAAAAGTAAAACATTCAGCTTCTGGTGACCCCACCCACCATAAGGCCCAACAAGGGGATGCCGTCACATGGGAGACTCCCATAGACCGTCGCACCAGGGTTTCCCAGGAGCTATACCCTCACAATGCAGTCGAGAAAAGCACACCTTGTCTGACGTGTCTGCCCGGTCTGCATCGATCGGTTGACTCCAAGCCGAGTCAACAATGACTCAACGACCAGCCGATTGACTCAAACGGAGCCTGATTTGAGCCTCCCGTTTATCCGAAGCAGGGGCCAAAGCAGTGTGTTGGGACGGTATGTTGCCCCTCAACTACCAAAATCCCCCTTTCCGGCATACGGGACACCACGCACGGCAAACACATGGGTGGGCGTTCAGATCCCAGCGATGGTAAAGAAAAGTTTCTAAACCATCTCTGGAGGTCCCCTCACCACCAACAGGAACCCACATCGAGGCAACAACATGGCGAACAAAAATTACTTTAAAATTCTACAGATAAATAAACAGAGAGAAAAAGCGTCAAGTTCCCAAGTGATGCATAAGGCCAATGAATTGCACGTAGACTTGATATTTATACAAGAGCCATACACAATAAATAAAAAAATCGTAAGAATGGGAAACTGGCAAATTCTCAGCAAAACTACAGGGAAAACCCCAAACAGTTGCATAGGAGTAAGAAACACAAACATAGACATTGCACTGATTACAGAACTGTCAACAGATATCATAACCACCACAGTAATACAACACAAGCCGACAATCTGTGATTAGCGCCTACCTATCGCCTTACCTGAACGACAAAAAAACAGTGGAAGAATTGAGGAAAATACTTCGAAGAGTGGATAATAAAAACGTAATATTGACAAGGGACCTAAATGCAAAATCATCACTCTGATACAACGACAAAGAAGACAGAAGAAATAGACTTGTCACCGAATTGATGGAAGAAATTGACCTTGTGTCGGTAAACATGACAGAACATCCTACTTACTTCACTCCACATGCAAAAAGTTGGACAGATGTCTGTCTCGTATCGGCAGACCTTGTTCATAAGGTCGAGAACTGTGAAACACTTCTTACCACCTCAGTGAGTGATCACAGATTCATTCTGACCGAATTTAACCACATGCAAATTGCTAATTAACAAATGAGAGTAGGTACGAAACATATGAACTGGGACCTGTTTCGAAAACGCTTCAATGACAATTGGTCAAGTCACGAATTCAGGAAAACAACAACAAAACAAGATATAGACCATTATGTGTAGCTTATTACAAAAGACATGCAAAACGCAAGGACCCGGACAGGAACCCACATCAAGGGGCTTGACAGATGCCCTCCTGGCCATCGCCAATCTGTTACCAGTGGATCTTGTTATAAGGAATAACGTTTGGCTTTTTAATCAGCTCAAACTGAACACAGTAATTAGTAATCAATAGGAATTTAACTACATCACAACTCGCCTCAAAATAAATCCTATAGCCACTGAAATCCAGCAGCACCTGACAAACTACAATCTTGATATCAACTCACAGCACCACTACAAATTCCACCCGTCCCACTCCTTTGACAATCTCTTCTACCTGGACACCGCCGGGCCTCACGAGGGTCTGTGCCTGTTCACCGACGATTCCAAGTCTGACATCAAAGTGGGGTGCACGTTTGTGGTAATGAATGGCAATTCCACTATTTATCAGGCCTATTACAAATAGCAGATCACTGCACGGTCAACCAGGCCAAATCCCTGGCCATTTACAAAGCCCTGCTATGGGTTTCCAAGAAACAAAACGCAGCACTACATCAGGAAAATCACCATCTTAAGCGACACTAGAGTGGCCTTGCTCCAACTACAGAAGCTCAACTCTAGTCTCACTATCATTAGAGACAGCCTCAACCTCCTGTTCTCCCTTCTCAGCACCATCAACATCAACTTCACCTGGGTCAGAGGCCACTCAAACGTCCATGGTAACGAGAGAGCAGACCTTTTAGCCCGCACCGCTCCCAGCAGCATCGACAACTGCAACTTCAAGCTTACTCCTCTCTCCTGGTTAAAACAAAAAATCAGCAATTACTCCAGGACCAGTTGGCAGTTGCGCTGGATAACAGCTCCATCGGTAGGCTCACCCATAGCTTTATCACCAGCGTTACTCTTCAGAGGACCGCTAATCATTTGGTTCCTTTTTTCCAAATAACCCAGCTTCTCACCAGTCACGGTAATTTTCCGAGTTATCTCCAAAGATTCCACAACAAATCGAATGGTGTATGCCCGTGCCCGCTCAATGAAGAAGAACAACCGTGGCACATAATTTTTCACTGTCCTCTGTACACACAGCAAAAAAAGACTCTCCACACTGCCATTCAGAAGGCTGATGAACCGTGGCCTCCGCCCATGAGGACACTCACAGATAATAAACACATTTACAAGGCATTAGTGAACTTTGCCAAGAAAATCAAGATTCTTGACTCAGCACTATAAGACATTAGCGTTTCGTGCGCCAGCTATGCCTTCTTGTGTACTACTGTACTACTGTACTTGTCCTTTTCAAGACTTCCCTGGTGACGCCTACTGTTTGTTGTATTGTATCTTATTCCAACAATTTGTCGGGCATTGTCTGTTTTATTACTCACTACTTTTGTCGCGGTTTTATGTACATCTAGTTTTACTTTGTCCCTTTATGTTTAATTATTATTATATTTTGTCTTACTGTCGTACGCTCTTTAGTTCTACATTGTCGTGCCAAATTATCATTTGTATATATTTATGTATTGTATATATTCTCTGTATATGTACTTGTTTGCTTTTCTTATTAATAAATGCGATGCAGGAGCCCTTGAATCCCTACCTCTCTCACCACTGTCCTTTCAACCTTTTCCTTCCCCTTCACTCTCACCTCTTCGCTCACCTTTCAACCTCTTTTTTCCTTTTCCGGCGGTGGGGCTATACTTCTCCATCCTAACTCATGTCTAATTGCTCTCTCAAAAGAAAAAATGTTTTTAATAATAAACGTTATAAATGTTGTATTCAGCTTCAGCTTCTTGGCAGTTTCGGCTATGGAAATGGCACCGATGCAAATGTGCGAACCCATAAACATTGATACGTGTATGAATTTGGGTTATAACAACGTAACCAAAATGCCTAACTTAGTAAGAGACAGGTTTCAATACGATGCCCACTTGCAATTGGCGATGTGAACAAACAGATTATAGACTGTAGAAAATCAACATACAACACACAGATAAACATAAGCCACAGGATCAACCAAATTAATCAAGCCAACATGGCGAACAAAAATTACTTTAAAATTCTACAGATAAATAAACAGAGAGAAAAAGCGTCAAGTTCCCAAGTGATGCATAAGGCCAATGAATTGCACGTAGACTTGATATTTATACAAGAGCCATACACAATAAATAAAAAAATCGTAAGAATGGGAAACTGGCAAATTCTCAGCAAAACTACAGGGAAAACCCCAAACAGTTGCATAGGAGTAAGAAACACAAACATAGACATTGCACTGATTACAGAACTGTCAACAGATATCATAACCACCACAGTAATACAACACAAGCCGACAATCTGTGATTAGCGCCTACCTATCGCCTTACCTGAACGACAAAAAAACAGTGGAAGAATTGAGGAAAATACTTCGAAGAGTGGATAATAAAAACGTAATATTGACAAGGGACCTAAATGCAAAATCATCACTCTGATACAACGACAAAGAAGACAGAAGAAATAGACTTGTCACCGAATTGATGGAAGAAATTGACCTTGTGTCGGTAAACATGACAGAACATCCTACTTACTTCACTCCACATGCAAAAAGTTGGACAGATGTCTGTCTCGTATCGGCAGACCTTGTTCATAAGGTCGAGAACTGTGAAACACTTCTTACCACCTCAGTGAGTGATCACAGATTCATTCTGACCGAATTTAACCACATGCAAATTGCTAATTAACAAATGAGAGTAGGTACGAAACATATGAACTGGGACCTGTTTCGAAAACGCTTCAATGACAATTGGTCAAGTCACGAATTCAGGAAAACAACAACAAAACAAGATATAGACCATTATGTGTAGCTTATTACAAAAGACATGCAAAACGCAAGGACCCGGACAGGAACCCACATCAAGGGGCTTGACAGATGCCCTCCTGGCCATCGCCAATCTGTTACCAGTGGATCTTGTTATAAGGAATAACGTTTGGCTTTTTAATCAGCTCAAACTGAACACAGTAATTAGTAATCAATAGGAATTTTACTACATCACAACTCGCCTCAAAATAAATCCTATAGCCACTGAAATCCAGCAGCACCTGACAAACTACAATCTTGATATCAACTCACAGCACCACTACAAATTCCACCCGTCCCACTCCTTTGACAATCTCTTCTACCTGGACACCGCCGGGCCTCACGAGGGTCTGTGCCTGTTCACCGACGATTCCAAGTCTGACATCAAAGTGGGGTGCACGTTTGTGGTAATGAATGGCAATTCCACTATTTATCAGGCCTATTACAAATAGCAGATCACTGCACGGTCAACCAGGCCAAATCCCTGGCCATTTACAAAGCCCTGCTATGGGTTTCCAAGAAACAAAACGCAGCACTACATCAGGAAAATCACCATCTTAAGCGACACTAGAGTGGCCTTGCTCCAACTACAGAAGCTCAACTCTAGTCTCACTATCATTAGAGACAGCCTCAACCTCCTGTTCTCCCTTCTCAGCACCATCAACATCAACTTCACCTGGGTCAGAGGCCACTCAAACGTCCATGGTAACGAGAGAGCAGACCTTTTAGCCCGCACCGCTCCCAGCAGCATCGACAACTGCAACTTCAAGCTTACTCCTCTCTCCTGGTTAAAACAAAAAATCAGCAATTACTCCAGGACCAGTTGGCAGTTGCGCTGGATAACAGCTCCATCGGTAGGCTCACCCATAGCTTTATCACCAGCGTTACTCTTCAGAGGACCGCTAATCATTTGGTTCCTTTTTTCCAAATAACCCAGCTTCTCACCAGTCACGGTAATTTTCCGAGTTATCTCCAAAGATTCCACAACAAATCGAATGGTGTATGCCCGTGCCCGCTCAATGAAGAAGAACAACCGTGGCACATAATTTTTCACTGTCCTCTGTACACACAGCAAAAAAAGACTCTCCACACTGCCATTCAGAAGGCTGATGAACCGTGGCCTCCGCCCATGAGGACACTCACAGATAATAAACACATTTACAAGGCATTAGTGAACTTTGCCAAGAAAATCAAGATTCTTGACTCAGCACTATAAGACATTAGCGTTTCGTGCGCCAGCTATGCCTTCTTGTGTACTACTGTACTACTGTACTTGTCCTTTTCAAGACTTCCCTGGTGACGCCTACTGTTTGTTGTATTGTATCTTATTCCAACAATTTGTCGGGCATTGTCTGTTTTATTACTCACTACTTTTGTCGCGGTTTTATGTACATCTAGTTTTACTTTGTCCCTTTATGTTTAATTATTATTATATTTTGTCTTACTGTCGTACGCTCTTTAGTTCTACATTGTCGTGCCAAATTATCATTTGTATATATTTATGTATTGTATATATTCTCTGTATATGTACTTGTTTGCTTTTCTTATTAATAAATGCGATGCAGGAGCCCTTGAATCCCTACCTCTCTCACCACTGTCCTTTCAACCTTTTCCTTCCCCTTCACTCTCACCTCTTCGCTCACCTTTCAACCTCTTTTTTCCTTTTTTGGCGGTGGGGCTATACTTCTCCATCCTAACTCATGTCTAATTGCTCTCTCAAAAGAAAAAATGTTTTTAATAATAAACGTTATAAATGTTGTATTCAGCTTCAGCTTCTTGGCAGTTTCGGCTATGGAAATGGCACCGATGCAAATGTGCGAACCCATAAACATTGATACGTGTATGAATTTGGGTTATAACAACGTAACCAAAATGCCTAACTTAGTAAGAGACAGGTTTCAATACGATGCCCACTTGCAATTGGCGATGTGAACAAACAGATTATAGACTGTAGAAAATCAACATACAACACACAGATAAACATAAGCCACAGGATCAACCAAATTAATCAAGCCAACATGGCGAACAAAAATTACTTTAAAATTCTACAGATAAATAAACAGAGAGAAAAAGCGTCAAGTTCCCAAGTGATGCATAAGGCCAATGAATTGCACGTAGACTTGATATTTATACAAGAGCCATACACAATAAATAAAAAAATCGTAAGAATGGGAAACTGGCAAATTCTCAGCAAAACTACAGGGAAAACCCCAAACAGTTGCATAGGAGTAAGAAACACAAACATAGACATTGCACTGATTACAGAACTGTCAACAGATATCATAACCACCACAGTAATACAACACAAGCCGACAATCTGTGATTAGCGCCTACCTATCGCCTTACCTGAACGACAAAAAAACAGTGGAAGAATTGAGGAAAATACTTCGAAGAGTGGATAATAAAAACGTAATATTGACAAGGGACCTAAATGCAAAATCATCACTCTGATACAACGACAAAGAAGACAGAAGAAATAGACTTGTCACCGAATTGATGGAAGAAATTGACCTTGTGTCGGTAAACATGACAGAACATCCTACTTACTTCACTCCACATGCAAAAAGTTGGACAGATGTCTGTCTCGTATCGGCAGACCTTGTTCATAAGGTCGAGAACTGTGAAACACTTCTTACCACCTCAGTGAGTGATCACAGATTCATTCTGACCGAATTTAACCACATGCAAATTGCTAATTAACAAATGAGAGTAGGTACGAAACATATGAACTGGGACCTGTTTCGAAAACGCTTCAATGACAATTGGTCAAGTCACGAATTCAGGAAAACAACAACAAAACAAGATATAGACCATTATGTGTAGCTTATTACAAAAGACATGCAAAACGCAAGGACCCGGACAGGAACCCACATCAAGGGGCTTGACAGATGCCCTCCTGGCCATCGCCAATCTGTTACCAGTGGATCTTGTTATAAGGAATAACGTTTGGCTTTTTAATCAGCTCAAACTGAACACAGTAATTAGTAATCAATAGGAATTTTACTACATCACAACTCGCCTCAAAATAAATCTTATAGCCACTGAAATCCAGCAGCACCTGACAAACTACAATCTTGATATCAACTCACAGCACCACTACAAATTCCACCCGTCCCACTCCTTTGACAATCTCTTCTACCTGGACACCGCCGGGCCTCACGAGGGTCTGTGCCTGTTCACCGACGATTCCAAGTCTGACATCAAAGTGGGGTGCACGTTTGTGGTAATGAATGGCAATTCCACTATTTATCAGGCCTATTACAAATAGCAGATCACTGCACGGTCAACCAGGCCAAATCCCTGGCCATTTACAAAGCCCTGCTATGGGTTTCCAAGAAACAAAACGCAGCACTACATCAGGAAAATCACCATCTTAAGCGACACTAGAGTGGCCTTGCTCCAACTACAGAAGCTCAACTCTAGTCTCACTATCATTAGAGACAGCCTCAACCTCCTGTTCTCCCTTCTCAGCACCATCAACATCAACTTCACCTGGGTCAGAGGCCACTCAAACGTCCATGGTAACGAGAGAGCAGACCTTTTAGCCCGCACCGCTCCCAGCAGCATCGACAACTGCAACTTCAAGCTTACTCCTCTCTCCTGGTTAAAACAAAAAATCAGCAATTACTCCAGGACCAGTTGGCAGTTGCGCTGGATAACAGCTCCATCGGTAGGCTCACCCATAGCTTTATCACCAGCGTTACTCTTCAGAGGACCGCTAATCATTTGGTTCCTTTTTTCCAAATAACCCAGCTTCTCACCAGTCACGGTAATTTTCCGAGTTATCTCCAAAGATTCCACAACAAATCGAATGGTGTATGCCCGTGCCCGCTCAATGAAGAAGAACAACCGTGGCACATAATTTTTCACTGTCCTCTGTACACACAGCAAAAAAAGACTCTCCACACTGCCATTCAGAAGGCTGATGAACCGTGGCCTCCGCCCATGAGGACACTCACAGATAATAAACACATTTACAAGGCATTAGTGAACTTTGCCAAGAAAATCAAGATTCTTGACTCAGCACTATAAGACATTAGCGTTTCGTGCGCCAGCTATGCCTTCTTGTGTACTACTGTACTACTGTACTTGTCCTTTTCAAGACTTCCCTGGTGACGCCTACTGTTTGTTGTATTGTATCTTATTCCAACAATTTGTCGGGCATTGTCTGTTTTATTACTCACTACTTTTGTCGCGGTTTTATGTACATCTAGTTTTACTTTGTCCCTTTATGTTTAATTATTATTATATTTTGTCTTACTGTCGTACGCTCTTTAGTTCTACATTGTCGTGCCAAATTATCATTTGTATATATTTATGTATTGTATATATTCTCTGTATATGTACTTGTTTGCTTTTCTTATTAATAAATGCGATGCAGGAGCCCTTGAATCCCTACCTCTCTCACCACTGTCCTTTCAACCTTTTCCTTCCCCTTCACTCTCACCTCTTCGCTCACCTTTCAACCTCTTTTTTCCTTTTTCGGCGGTGGGGCTATACTTCTCCATCCTAACTCATGTCTAATTGCTCTCTCAAAAGAAAAAATGTTTTTAATAATAAACGTTATAAATGTTGTATTCAGCTTCAGCTTCTTGGCAGTTTCGGCTATGGAAATGGCACCGATGCAAATGTGCGAACCCATAAACATTGATACGTGTATGAATTTGGGTTATAACAACGTAACCAAAATGCCTAACTTAGTAAGAGACAGGTTTCAATACGATGCCCACTTGCAATTGGCGATGTGAACAAACAGATTATAGACTGTAGAAAATCAACATACAACACACAGATAAACATAAGCCACAGGATCAACCAAATTAATCAAGCCAACATGGCGAACAAAAATTACTTTAAAATTCTACAGATAAATAAACAGAGAGAAAAAGCGTCAAGTTCCCAAGTGATGCATAAGGCCAATGAATTGCACGTAGACTTGATATTTATACAAGAGCCATACACAATAAATAAAAAAATCGTAAGAATGGGAAACTGGCAAATTCTCAGCAAAACTACAGGGAAAACCCCAAACAGTTGCATAGGAGTAAGAAACACAAACATAGACATTGCACTGATTACAGAACTGTCAACAGATATCATAACCACCACAGTAATACAACACAAGCCGACAATCTGTGATTAGCGCCTACCTATCGCCTTACCTGAACGACAAAAAAACAGTGGAAGAATTGAGGAAAATACTTCGAAGAGTGGATAATAAAAACGTAATATTGACAAGGGACCTAAATGCAAAATCATCACTCTGATACAACGACAAAGAAGACAGAAGAAATAGACTTGTCACCGAATTGATGGAAGAAATTGACCTTGTGTCGGTAAACATGACAGAACATCCTACTTACTTCACTCCACATGCAAAAAGTTGGACAGATGTCTGTCTCGTATCGGCAGACCTTGTTCATAAGGTCGAGAACTGTGAAACACTTCTTACCACCTCAGTGAGTGATCACAGATTCATTCTGACCGAATTTAACCACATGCAAATTGCTAATTAACAAATGAGAGTAGGTACGAAACATATGAACTGGGACCTGTTTCGAAAACGCTTCAATGACAATTGGTCAAGTCACGAATTCAGGAAAACAACAACAAAACAAGATATAGACCATTATGTGTAGCTTATTACAAAAGACATGCAAAACGCAAGGACCCGGACAGGAACCCACATCAAGGGGCTTGACAGATGCCCTCCTGGCCATCGCCAATCTGTTACCAGTGGATCTTGTTATAAGGAATAACGTTTGGCTTTTTAATCAGCTCAAACTGCCATCTACGAGATGACTCGTAGTTACCGTTTCTGCCTAGGACGCCACCTACGAGTTATATCGTAGTTTGTTTCCTTGCCATATTTGTGCAGCTACGATGTAATTCGTAGTATATCAGTGTAAATATGAATAGATAGCTTCAGGGGCAAGAACAAAAAATCAAGTTTGGCTTACATGAACAGAACATTTATTAATTAATGAACAGAAAATATAATCATAAAAAGTTTATTCAAAATCGAAAGCAAAACAATATTTTTATTGTTTGTGATAATTTATAAAACAGAAATATAAATTTAAACGAACAGAAAATATTATAAAATGTTTATTCAAAAGCAAAACGATATTTTTATTGTTTGTGATAATTTTTAAAACAATCTTCTACGCAAAGGGCTGGCTTCTCAAGACAGATTGGACAGAAATAACGCGTTTCTCGGCGTTTTTTAGCTTTGGTACAAATTCGACATGGCTTTGTCGGATGTTGTTTTTTCTGAGTAGATGGGATACTCTGTAAATAGTGAAGCTTCTGCAATTTAATTTTTTTTGAAACTGGTTGAATCTCTTCTCCAATCAACGCTTTGACGAATGCTTCTCTAAACTTTTAGTTTAGAGAAGCATTCGTCATAATGAGAAGCATAAGTTTTATTTTAGAGAAAAAGAGAAGCATAAGTTAGCTTATAGAGAAGCATAAGTTTTATTTTAGAAGAAGTTGCTTTTTGAAAGAGTTTGTGCGCATTATGTATATATATTTCTATAATATGTAATGCAACCTTTTTGAGCCATCTAATAGTCTTTCTTAGAGCTGTGTAGTACGATAGCATTTGATCTGATCGTCAATGCCAGACGATTCCATGATTATAATCTCGAATTATATTCGGTTTCATCGAACATTTTCCATTGCGATTGAACACCTCTACCATTTCAACAACGTGCATGTTTGAAATGGTAAGGACTTCTCGTTTGTCTTTCCATTTACATACAGTAACAGGACCATTTCGCTGCCAAATAAACTCCCCCATCCTCACCAAAAATTTTGTCAGATTCTGAATCACTTAGATTAGTGTAGTAATCAAGTTGTTTTTTAGTCAGTGGTCTTTTCTTATCCATTTTGGGATATTTATAATTTGATTATAAAAATAAATAAAAAATAACACTCTCAAAAAAGACGTAAATGTGATGTGCTCGCCTCTATATCCGATTTATTACTAATGAATTTAGACGCACATCTCCGATTGGCTGTAGCGAAGTGACAGGACGAATCGTGTCTGTGCACGAATTAACTCGTAGTTTGGCTTTAGCGAAGAGCTTTCTGTTACATAAGCCAACTACGAGATAATTCGTAATACCTTTATTTTAAGAAAAACACATTCTATATGCTATTTGATTATTACTATGTACTCTGATTAGAGTTTTTAATAATATAATATAATTAAATTAAGTTGGCGTTTTACAACAGAATCCTAAAAAGT